>NC_029517.1:124673709-124683966 GCF_001577835.2 Coturnix japonica
CCACTAAATCAGGCACTAGATCAGGATGCCCAGGGTCCCATCCAGCCTGGCCTTACTCCTTCAAATGCATCACAGCTCAGATCAGGAGTGCAATTTAGAAACAGATATCTCAGTCCTCTTGACTTTTTGTGTTTTAGTCTGTGCCCCATTGAGCTGCTGGCAAGAATCTAGGCTTCTTTCAGCTGAAACAAAAAGTGAGTTGTGCTCCAAGAGCATCTCAAGTGCTCCTGATGCTGATGGGTGTTCAGTCTTCAGATAAGCTAGTTTATAATAACAACCTGAAATATCTGTAATGGGTTTTAATCAGAGCTGTGATGATCTTTTGGTCTGAAACTTTGCCCAGATAACTGTGCTAATAGCTACTGATTGCCCATTACTACCTGAATGTATCTGTTCATTATTGGAGCCTGTTGTCATGTTTGACCTCCTCTAAGAATCCCAGCTGTGAAGAATTCGCTGTTAGCCAGTACATCCTTTTCATCCTTTTCTTTGTTTTAAACACATTACCTACTAAGTTAATTGTATTTTTCCTGTGGCTTATGTTATGGTAAATAATGAGCACTCTTTTCATGTTCTCCTTGATGTTCACACTTTTACAGACCTCTGTCACATTCCTTCTCTGTTGTATTCATTCAAGACAAAGGACCCCTTCAAATTCAAACCAGAGCTGGGAAATCATTCTTATTCCCCTCCTCAGTTCTATTTCACGTTGTACTGTATCCTTTTGGAGATGGGATGACTTGAGCCACGTACACTATTCCACATATTGATGTATTGCAGATATGCATGAGTAGTCAGTCCTTTTGGAGAAAACCTCAGTATTTATTTGCTACACTGATAGCTCTGGCAGCACCGTGGCACTTTGAAATTGGATTTCAAGAGAAAACTGGAAAAAGAGGACTCAAAATTTGAAATGAGAAAGAGGCAGAGGCACAAAAGGACTGTCAGTATCATCTGATGTTAGATTAAATGAGCTAGGGAAAGCCACAAAAGCGTTGGAAGACAAAGTGTTGAATCTGCAGCCTCTTAGGAATTATCTCAGTTTGAGTGACAACTACATGCCAAAGTTATAAGCAACTAAGTTTGTTTATCTGTTAGGGGGAAAAAAAAAGCAGAGGCGGGGGGGAGGGGAGAATGAGCTCTCCATGTTACATAAAATAAATCCTATTTAGGGCAGGTCTCTTGTTAATTTACGATGGCAAGTCTTTTAAATCAGTAAATAAACACGCCTGTATTACAACAATGGCTCTTGCAGAGATGTGTGCACCTGGTATTTCCATTGAAATTTCTGGAGTGAATTCGGTGAATCTGTAACAATGTGAGCTCAGCTTGCTCCATTAAGCATACTATACTTGTAATGTTTTCATTTTTTAAATAGGAAACGGTGTAAAAATGATTGTTGGGAATGGAAACGTAAGCAAACCAGTTGTCGTATTTAGTAATTTTATTTCATCGCTCACTCAGGATTTAAATATGCTTTATCAGCTACTAATTAAGACTAAAGAACAGCATGGTGTTACTTAAGGGAGTACTGAGACATTCAGCTTCATGCGGAACTGAAATTTATCTTGAGCATACTGATAAATTCTATTATATTTCCTCCTATGGTCAGTATTAACAGGGGCTAAAGTATTATGAATCAGTGGGCCCTGGGCAGCCCTGATGCTGGTGTTAAATGTGAGTTTGGTGCCCTGCCTGTAGCTGGGGGGTTGGAACTATGATGATACTGGGGTCCTTTCCAACCCAAGCCTATTCTATGATTCTATGAATGAGTTTTAAAATGTGGAAAATCCTTCCTGTCTCCTGATGCAACAGCAAAAGTAAACAGCTTGAAAAAAAACAGAGTCTGATACCTGCTATTATATTTTCTGCTTTCTGTTCAGCAGGGAGCATTTATCTTCTTCTGTTTTACTTGGCAAAACAATATGCTCCTTTCAGTACTCAGCATTTGCCTGTTTTTGTGTGTGCATAGACAGCTACCTTGGAGTGACACTTCAGTGTCAGTTTTTTGGGGAAGACATGACTTGTCCCTTGCAGATACTGAAAGCTATACTCATAGAAGCAATTTGTGCTTCTTTGTACTCACTGTCATTTCTGCATATTTTCCTTATGTTGATCCTGACACATTGCTGGGAGGACTTGCGCACAAAAATTGTTGCAAAATGTCATAGTTAGCCCAGGGCAGACAGGCATGCAACACTGAGCATAGGACTCAGTGATGAAACGGACTGTTTAAACCTACAGCAGAACATTCTTAGTGATGTTTTATAGGTATACAGATTGAGATGGGTAATGACATCTAAGGCACTGCAATTCTGCATATCCATAAATGTGTCAATCATGAGGGTGGTGAGGCACTGGAACAGGTTGACCAGTGTTGTGGTTGATGCTCCATCCTTGGAGACTTTCAAGGCAAGGTTTGATGCCTGGGCAACATGATCTAGCTGTGCATGTCCCTGTTCATTGCAGGGGAGCTGGATTAGATGGCCCTCAGACATCACTTTCATGTTTAAGGATTCTATGATTCTAGGAGGTTTTGGACCATTCACTACAAGAAAGACATCAGGGCCCTGGAGAGTGTCCAGAGAGAGCAATGCAGGCTGTGAAGGTTCTGGAGCACAAGTCTTATGGGAGTGGCTGAGGAACTGGGATTGTTCAGTCATAGAAGAGGAGGCTCAGGGAGACCTCACTGCTGTCTACAACTCCCTGAAAGGAGGTTGTCGGTGAGGTGAGGGTCAGCTCTCTCCCCCAGATAACAGTGATAGGATGAGAGGGAATGGCCTTAAGTTGTGCCAGGGGAGGTTCAGGTTGGCTATTAGGAAAACTTCTCTGAAAGTGTGATCAGGTGTTGAAATGGGCTGCCCAGGGAGGTGGTGAAGTCACCATTCCTAGAGGTGTTCAAAAGTCATGTAGATGTGACAAAGGGATGTGGTTCAGTGGGCATGGTGATGATGAGTTTGATGGTATGGGCTAGATGACTTAAAGGTTTTCTCCAACCTTAATGATTCTATGACTGTATGGTTTTGTCTGGAAAGGACAACTGTTATTTCCATGTAAACATTCCCTCTGATATATCAAGGTAATATATCTATCACACCTAGAAAATTTCCTAAGGCTCTTCTCTGTACTTTTCACTTGATTTTTTCTTTAAATTAACTGCTTCCCAGGAAGGAAAATGAATCTCCTACGGGTTCCTTTCACACACAGTAAATACCTTAGACTGCATGATTCTAAGCCAGGCAACTTTAACCTCTGGCAGTTTACTGATACAGTAGTGCTAATCCACTGCACTATTTTTGCAGTGAGTTTTCTGAGGTTAATAAATCTTACTCAGCAAACAATAATAGGAAACCATGTGAGTATTCACATCTATTTGTGTGTATATACATGTGTGTTTTTGTTCACGTGTGTGCATATGTATATGTATTACTATTAGCAAAGCATATATTCAATATATTATTTAAATTGATTTTAAATATTAAAATAATAAAATAAAAGGTTGCTTTCTTTCTCTCCTTATTCTGATTGATCTTACTCAGATACTATGTATGTAATATTCATCTTTATTCTAGCCCAGGCTGTTCTCCATTAGCGCTGCTGGCTCCTTACCTAGGGCTCACCTCCCCACTGGAGAAGCAGGAATTTGCCCTGAGCATGCTAGAGTTGCAGGAAGGATCCAAGCAGCTCCTGTTTGATGAGTCGTAGCTTTAGCATTCTTTCTAGGCTGGATGCTGCTTAGTCACTTTTCATTCACTACTGGTATACATCTAGGCATACATCTTAGAAGAGATCACAGAGACATTATTTTATAGCCAGTTGGTCACTTTTCCTTGCACAGTCATAGGAAATGTAGGAACACAGTTTGCCTTAGCTGTCTTGGAGATACGTTTTTGAAGACTATAAACTCAAACGTAATGGAAACTTAGGCAATTGGCTGGAAAACAGAACAACTCTCTGCTGTCTTCAAAACCCCTGCACTTTTAGCCTCTCTATTAACTTCTCTGCCTCTCCAGCAGATATTGATTCTTGCCAATTCTCATTTCAACCAACCTGCACGTGGGAGAAAAGTAAGGTCTGGGCAGATGTCTGACATGAAATGAATCACAAATTATTGCACAGATGCTGCGGAAACTCAGTGCATTCTACAATGTCATAAGTCAACATTTTTTACAAGATGCCAAATCTACCAGGCTCCAGGGACCCTGAAACATGTAGCAATAGACATAAAGTGTGCAGACTGAGGACTGAAATCCTTGTTTCTTATAAATAAAAATACTTTTGCAAGATATCCTTAGATGGACTTTTTGATCCCCTTGTGAGAAAGAAAATATTTACAGCATATGTTGAGGGACTATGTAGAAATCCAAATTTATCTGTTTCTCTACCGTGAAGCTTTTTGAACTGCTTTATAGAGAAAAGTGAACAAGAGCTGGGACAAGATTCAGCATTTGTCTGCCATAACAGGAAATATCTGCAATCAGAGTAGACAGAGGGAAAATATTTTTTAGGTGGTCACCCAGCTAATTAATACCTGAAAGAGGCTGATGGAAGCAATCTTTCTAGGCAAATCACTGCATGAGCACCTTGGAACAGTTCTTCAACCTTCGGCTTCTCCAAAGATAGCCTCTCTCAGAGGGTGATGTGGTGTGGGGCTGGCCTGCGTAGTCTCTTGTTTGCCGTAACCTAAACGATAGGTAGCTCTTCCCGCTCCTAACACTGTGTCAAAATAACCATTAATCTATAATTATTAGTACTCTTGGCCAATATTCCTGCTTACTTGTTTTATTTTTGTATTCTTAAAAACTACACCTTCCACTTTCAGTCTGATTAAGATGTATGCTTTCTGATGCTTTTCATTTGCAGTTGCAGGGTGGCCCAGAACTTGGGCATATACCATATCAGCATTTTCAAAACAGCTACATAGATTTTTCTCATAGGAAATAAGGCTGTCCTGGATGGAAACTATAATGGAACCAGGTTTCAATGAAGCACTAGTAATTTTCACTTTCATAGCATCTAATAAGTAGCCCATGCTCTGTTAGTTAAAAAAAAAGAAAAAGAAAAAAAGAAAGAAAAAAAGAAAAAAGAAAGAAAAAAAAAGAAAGAAAAAGGGGAAAAAAGAAAAAACAAAACAAACAAAAAAAAAACAACCAAAAAAAACCAAAAAAACCAAAAAAACACACAGTAGGCCAAAATGTACATATTGTGCATTTGAGAAACAGAAAAAGGAAGGCCAGCCTACTGAGTGCTGCTGATTCTTCATGATAATTTTACTTTTCAGTATACTGCAGCTTCAAAAAGTAGAGAAAATGGGACAGAGATTCTCTGGCTTTTTAACTCTGACCTTATTCCCTTCTGAAGAGCCTGCAGGGACCAGTATGCCTTCAGTAGTGGCTGGGGAGAAAGTAAGGGGAGGGATTCTGAGATACACCAGAGTTTTCAGCAGAGCAGAAATAGTTTCTTCGTTGGGTTGTTTGCTTTGGAAGTGATTGCTGTTCTTGTGCTTGAAGGACTGAACAATTAAACACATTCTGTGTGATGCTGCAAGATAATCATGCTTAATTTTGTGAGGGGGGAGGCAATATTCCAGCACTCTACTCCTATGATTGGGGTCTATCAGGTATGTTGGAAGCCTATTGAGGTACTTCAATTCAGGACTGTTCTGGCACTCTTGAGACTGATAGCATGAACTCCCTGATAGTCACTCAAATAGCTGTTAAATAGGAAGATGATTTACCATGAGGTTAAAAATAAAGTTAAAAAATAAGGGCTTTGATATAGGCCCTGTACAAATAAACTGCCATGATCAAAGTCCATTGCTGGAGGTTACAGTTTGAACAGATAAATTTTGAGTTTGGAAAGGAGAATTGGTGAGAAACACAGTAAGTGCCAGGAAGTTTCATCGAACTGGAGAGAAGTCAGCCCATGTAACCACTGCAATAAATATGCCAATGCTAGTTCCTCAGTGACCTGCTGGGTTTGGGCCATCATCTTCCCAGTGAGAGAATGAGCACTAGGTAGTATGTAATGTGCTGCCTGGGATATCATCACTTCTCACAGTCCTGGTTTGAGAAATCCAAAAAATGACAGTTATTGTCTGGAAAGGGAATCATTGGGTTCAGAGAAGCAAGAGAAAACAAGAATTTCTTGTGCATTTAGATGTCATAAAAATGAGAAGTGATGCATCAGGTTAATTCCTTGTTATCTCAACACAGGCTGCTCCCAACTTTATTCGCATCATTTTTTTCTCTGCTCACAGGCTGCACTCATAACTCAAACAGGAGCACAATGGAGCTGGATACACAGCCCATGCTGTGACATCACTGCCTTCCTTTGGGCTCAGTGTCCTGGTTTCTTGGAGGCACTGGACAGGTTTAGCACCGTTGTCTGCTCCTGCTCACCTTCTCAGGAGCTTATTATTGTTGTTGTGCTTATTGAAAAGCTTCCCTACATCCCAGGGTATCGTAACCCCAGAAACTCAAAAAATCAACAAAAGGCACACCAGAAAGACCATGAAGTGTGATTTAAATTGTTCCAGATTGGTATTTGAGTATGCTCTTGTGTCCATCTCTGGTTCTGAGTCATTCGCCGTGTTGCCATGTCTGCAGAATATGTCCATGCAGAGGATTTTGTGTCCACAGCCACAGTGGTCACCATGTCATTCAGATGAGTCCTGTTATCAGCCTGAGTTAGGATTCCAGAAGAAGTCAACCACCTGATGTGGTGTGTTTCAGTGGAGGAGCTCTGTTTAAATTCTCCTGGGGTTTTTCTCCCAGCCCAGAAGTTTTTCTCCGGTGAATAGGGGGAGGCACAGGACCATCCTCTTCTCATTTCCCAGCCTGGATCAGCAGGTCAGCCTTTTCTCCCTGCTTATTCTCAGGTGTACAGGTCAGAGCAAGAGCTCAGAGTGGGATCTGCTCATGCTTTTTTCCATACAAACAGGGAAATAGCAACAAGCAGAACTCTTCTGTGCTGTTGGGCTTTCTACCATCTGCTGTCACTGAGCTTGGCTGCTTTCCTCATTCTTCTGCCTTTGGTGTCACTGGCAGAGTTGCTAAGGGAAAGCACTACTAAGCAGTGGTGTTGGGCACTGACATGGGCATTGTACCCAGGAGAGTGTTTGCCAGGGAGAGGAACCAGGTGTGTTATGCAGATGAAGTATTTTGATTTCATTTTAGTTCATCTCTTTGAAAGGTGATTTCAGCAAAGCTGTAATTATCTTGCGTTCCTTTTTCCATTATTGTTTTCACCCTGCAATTAGGACCTACCATAATACTCCTGGCTCTATTCCTCTCCCCCAAGGAGAGACGAAAATAATTAACACCTGAGCAGGGAAGCTGAAGTCAGCTGAGATGCTTTATAGAAATTTCCCCTAACCTTCTGCCTTCAGACAGGATTCTGGGTCCTTCCATTGCTCCTTCAGCCTAGTTGGGAGCCATGGGACCAGCATCACTCCTCACCCTCCGGTGCTGGCAGGAAAACCTGCAGCAAGTCCAGCAGCTCACAGCTGACTTAGGGAGCTTCAGGAGCTTGGAAAGCAGAGATTAAATCCTTGGCAAAGGCGCATTTGATGTTCCAGTGCTATTAAAGCTGCTGGATATAAAAAGCACTGGCCTGTCTGATCATTTTGCAGGATATTAAAAGCACTGGCCCGTCTGATTGTTTTGTGGGTGAGCCCAGTTAGGCTGGTTTCTCATCCTGGGAACTAGAATGCTGTTGTTTTTCTGGTGCCATGACGCACTGTTTTATAACTGTTTATTTTCTCAATTCCTTCTCTGATACTCTCACTGCTTGTTCTTGTGTCTGAGCTGAGTGACGTGAGCTGAGTTCATTCCACATCTGGATTCCGTCACCAAAAATGGGATATTTTAACCTCAGCTGAACTGCTGCTATTCTTAGCTGCTCGGCTGGAGCCTCCTTGTACTCTCCTATCCTCCCCTCTCATAGCTCCGAGGCTTCTTTTTTCTCTCCCTCAAATCACATTAATGAGGATATTGGGAATATATACCTGCCTAGGAGGGAAGGAAATGTCTTGGCATTGCATTGAATGTAAAAGGCATTAAGAATGAATTTTTTTTTTCACACAGTGCTTTAGATCCCAGATTTTATTAAGATGAATAGACTCAAGACTTTATGTAGGAAAATCATGATCAATGGACTAATGTGGGGGAGGGTGTTTACTTTAAAAATAAATGTGTCCCCAATTTTTTTTTGTGGTCTAAACTTGCTTAGCTTAAGGAAAAAAAACCTTAAAGGAGAGTTACATACAGCTCCTGGTCTCTTACATTTGATGTTACAGAAATTCTTTACTCAGGGGTAGTGAGGCACTGGCACAGCTGCCCAGAGAGCTGTGGATGCTCCATCCTTCGTGCTCAGGACCAGGCTGGATGGGGCCTTGGGCAGCCTGAGCTGGTGGAGGACAGGCAGCCCATGGCAGCGGTTGGAGCTGGATAGGTTTTGAGGCCCTTCCAATCCAAGCCATTCTGTGATTCTGTGAATGGTGGAAAATGAAACAAAGGAGATACAAAGGATGAGGGCTCCCTAAAAAGCATCAGCACCACCAAAACCATCTCATCTCAGCTGGGGGAGGTCGCTTCAGCACTGTGGGTAAGCTGTTCCTGCTGAGAGGAGTTCTCTCATTTTCCCCACCTTCTGTACACATCCTGAGAGAGCTTTCGGTGCTGCGGGGGGAAAAGAGTGAGCTGATAGTACTGCCTCTCCCCAGCCCCCCCCCCCCCATTCCTATCCAAGGAAAGATAGTGAATTAGTTAGCTTTTGAAGCCTTAATTAATTGTAAAAGGTTGATTTCCCTCACTTAAATCATTTAACGGTTCACATCTAGGGCAATGTACAGGAGAGCTCCTCTTACCGCTATGAAATATTATCCATGCCACAAACTTGGGAGAGGAGAAAGCTCAGTTCATTCTGTGATTATAATGATGTGTAACAGCAACGATGACAATAATGCACAGAGCTTCAGGCATTAACAGAACAGGATTTCCTTTGAGGCAATGGTTTCTCTTGAGGTATTGCCGCACCACAAAGCTGCCAGCTGGGGGCTGCCCTTCAGGCTTCATGGCAGCCAAGCACCAGAAAGAAAGCTGTACTGAGGTATCTTTTAATGCAGAACAGCATATTCCTTTTAGCTATACAGCTCAGTGTCTGTTTCTGACTGTTCTTACTTAGGCTGGAAGGCAAAGAGGAGAGAGCTTGGCAAACTCAGGCTGCCTACCCTCTCTCTGCCCACAGGGAACATGGAGATGGATGCATAGTTATGTGGGCCTGTAAGAAAGGGACTGAGCAGCATGATGACTCCTGGACTGTCTCTTTCTAACACTTTTTCCACTTACCTCTTCACCAAGAGCTCTGAGCATCTTCCATTGTCCTTAGCAGCACAAGAGGCAGTGGCACAAAATTGGAACGTTAGGTTTGTGCTGCTGGACTGCCTGACTTCTGCCACTGCCATATCACACTGGTGCATCACCACCTCTCTTACTGGCTTGTAAACTAGGCTTAGCTCTATCCTCCATAGGATAGTTGTATAAAAATAGATCATTTCACTTGCATTTTAATGTGCCTAAAATTTTCAAGAGCTGAGCTGTGGATGGGAGGCTCCAGCTCCCTTTCCATGTATTGAGGTGATGAGGTTTCTGTGGCTCTGTAAGTTTTGCTTCCCACTACAGCCCTTCCCATCCTGTGACCCTCTGCATCAGTGAATCTATTTTCATGTTTTAAGCCTCGTGGAAATGTTTTGATTTTCAGCTGGTTCGGTTATCCAGCAGCAAGAAACACAAGAAACAAGAAAGTGGCAGGAGAGATGAGAGAAATGCAAGAACCTTTGGGCTGAGCTGTGACATGACAGATTTTGGTCACTTGCACATATCCTGACATTAGTCTTCACTGGATGTGGAATGGGGAGAAGGCTTCTCCTGGGGCTGCAGCAGCAAGATAAAAGAGCTGGTTTCTGTGTTGTTATTACTGAGCCAGTGTCCTGGCATACAGCTGGAGAAAGCAGCCTATTGAATTCTTTCGAAGATTCTGTTTTGGAAAAACAATTAACAGAAAAATTACAGCCTGCTATAAAGAGAAAATGCATATTAATACTGCTACCTCCTAGTCCTACTTTGCTCCTGCATAGCTTATTGTGAAAGCAGTTGGTAGTTTAACTACTGAGAATGGCCTCACGTTGGTCAGGTTGGAAGACAGGTTTAAGGCTTGTCTCTTTTTCCAACAGAGAATTCAGCATTTCAGAGCCAA